>NC_068436.1:6667381-6704881 GCF_023373465.1 Oncorhynchus keta | reverse complement strand
ATAAGAACTAAGGTTTTGAAGAGTTCGTCCTAAATCTAGTAGATATAAAATAACTACCTTCATACTTTATACCTGCACAAAACTACCTTCATTCTTCCATTCGTTTAAAAAAAAACTGGTACCGATTACCTTCAGACGTGTCCAGTGACACTTGTGGGGGTTGTAGAGCAAAACGGAATCTCCCCTTTCCACAGTGGGGTCCCGTTAGTTTGAAGGTCAAACCGTTCGGAAGAAAAATATGTTTTCCAGAGAAGACCGATTTTCGGGATGTCTCATGGTCTGACAAACACCGCTCTAGCTCTGTCACCTTTCTCCGCCGATGCGGAAGTGAGACACTGGCAGATGAGGTGGATTGAGACACATTCAAACTGATATATATCTCTAGTTTAAATTGACAGATTTTGATGGGGATTGTTATGTAACTTAGATTGACTCTGGAGGGTTAATATTGATAAACATTTTAAGCAATAGAATTAAATTGGATCTGAGGAGTATGAGATGAAGAGAAGGCATGAACGATTGTGAAATGGCTCGACAATAAGCATTCTCCAACCACTGTTCCAGGCACAGATCTTTTTTAATCCCCATAAAGATTAAGGCTAGGATTAAGGTTAGTAATCTGATTCTACATCTGTGGTTAAGGGAACATCTACCTCAGGTACAGTTGAAGGCGGTAGTTTACATACAGTTTGGTTGGATTCATTACCACTCCAGAAATTTCTTGTTAACAAACTATAGTTTTGGCAAGTCGGTTAGCACATCTACTTTGTGCATGACACAAGTCATTTTTCCAACAATTGTTTACAGAGATTATTTCACTTATAATTCACTGTATCACAATTCCAGTGGGTCAGAAGTTTACATACACTAAGTTGACTGTGCCTTTAAACAGCTTGGAAGATTCCAGAAAATGATGTCATGGCTTTAGAAACTTCTGATGGGCTAATTGACATCATTTGAGTTAATTGGAGGTGTACCTGTGGATGTATTTCAAGGCCTTACCTTCAAACTCAGTGCCTCTTTGCTTGACATCATGGGAAAATCAAAAGAAATCAGCCAAGACCTCAGAAAAAAATTGTAGATCTCCACAAGTCTGGTTCATCCTTGAGAGCAATTCCCAAACGTCTGAAGGTGCCACATTCTTCTGTACAAACAATGGTATAAACACCATGGGACCACGCAGCCGTCATACCGCTCAGGGAGGAGACGCGTTCTGTCTCCAAGAGATGAACGTATTTTGTTGCGAAATGTGCAAATCAATCCCAGAACAACGGCAAAGGACCTTATGAAGATTCTGGAGGAAACAGAAACAAAAGTATCTATATCCACAGTAAAATAAGTCCTATGTCGACGTAACCTGAAAGGCCGCTCATCAAGGAAGAAACCACTGCTCCAAAACTGCCATAAAATAGCCAGACTATGGTTTGCAACTGCACATGTGGACAAAGATTGTACTTTTTGGAGAAATGTTCTCTGGTCTGATGAAACAGACATAGAACTGTTTGGCCATAATGACCATTGATATGGTTGGAGGAAAAAGGGCGAGGCTTGCAAGCCGAAAGACACCATCCCAACCGTGAAGCACGGGGGTGGCAGCATCATGTTGTGGGGGTGCTTTGCTGCAGGAGGGACTGGTGCACTTCACAAATTAGATGGCATGAGGAAAGAAAATTAGGTGGATATATTGAAGCATTATCTCAGACATCAGTCAGGAAGTTTGGTCGCAAATGGGTATTCTGAATGGACAATGACCCCAATCATACTTCCAAAGTTGTGGCAAAATTTGCTTAAGGACAACAAAGTCAAGGTATTGGAGTGGCCATAACAAAGCCCTGACCTCAATCCTATAGAATTTTGGGCAGAACTAAAAAATGTGTGCGAGCAAGGAGGCCTACAAACCTGACTCAGTTAAAGTGGAAGGCTACCTGAAACATTTGACCCAAGTAAAACAATTTAAAGGCAATGCTACCAAGTACTAATTGAGGTCATTTCTGACCAACTGGGAATGTGATGAAAGAAATAAAAGCTGAAATAAAAAAAATATTTCTATTATTATTCTGACATTTCACATTCTTAAAATAAAGTGGTGATGCTAACTGACCTAAGACAGGGAATTGTTACTAGGATTAAATGTCAGGAATTGTGAAAAACTGAGTTGAAATGAATTTGGCTCAGGTGTATGTAAACTTCCGACTTCAATTGCATATATATTCTCACCCTAACCATGCTACTGTTGAGACAGGTCAGTGTAGGAGAATGGTTCCGAATGGGTCCCAATAGACACAAGGTGGTGTTGCACCATACATGTATCAGCCATTTTATCATATGCGTCTTCTATTTTAAATCATGTAAACCAAATAAAAACTTGTCACAATTATTTGCATTGTGCAGAAGTGTCTATTTTTTTTTACATGACATGGAAATCTGGTTTAGACGTTTGATTAAACAACGCCCTGAGTTTGAGATTTTTACCATTTCCACTCTCCTGAGAATAACTATGACAAAATGTATTTCTAAACACACAACTTGCATTTGCATGTGTTTGATACAGTTCCATTCATTCCATTCCAGCAATGTCAATGAGCAGGTCCTCTCCATTTCTCTCTGTTCCACTCTCCACTAATATATTTTTTTAAAATGGCATTAAGTTACATCTTCCATATGAGAGTATTAAAAGTGTTTTCCCCACACATTTCTGTTGATAAATGACGTGATTCAAACTCTAATCATTCTTTAGGATGGAGGGGCGGACATTTTAGAAGTTCTGGAGGAATCTGCTCAAGCAGGAAATGAAGGCCCACAGGGGACCATGATGTGCAAAAAGTGAATTAAATGGGCACAACTTTTCCCCATTTATTTATTTTGTCATTTTTCATGTACGGCTATGAAAATGTCTCTGTCTGACAGGCAGTAATAAACCATGTGAAAGTGGAAGGGTTGCTTAACAATTCTAATTCTGGCAATGAGGGGAAAACACATTTGATATTGATTTTGTTGACATTATATGGGTGGACTGAGTTTGCCCCTAGGCACCAGCCACACCACAAAGGGTTTCTTGAGAAGAAAAACTATGACTAAGCTCCCAAACATTCCATTTCACACCTTGAATAAACACTAGTCTAGCTCTAACTGATATCCTCAGGACAATAGTAACTCTAACTTAGCATTTCCCAAACTCGGTCCTGGGGACTCCAAGGGGGGCACGTTTATTTTTTAGCCCAAACACTACACTGCTGATTCAAATAATCAAAGCTTGATGATTAATTTATTATTTGAATTAGCTAGCTGTATAGTGCTAGGGCAAAAATCAAAACGTGCACCCCTTGGGTCCCCGGGACCGAGTTTGGGAAACCCTGCTCTAACTGATAACATCAAGCAGTAATATAACGTTATGATTCATAAAAGTAACTCATTAACAATCTTGCACTGCACATTTAACGTATGGGTAACATACCTAACATAAGTAATTAATTCATTCATTTATTCTTTCTTACATACATCCATAGTGCAGTACCACTGACGCAAAGGCCGGATTGTCCCAATAAAGGGTTAAATATACTGGAAACACAATATTCAACATCTGCTCTAAGCCTTTGTCAGGCACCTTTGTAAGACTTCCTGTGCAATAAGAGGCGACTTTGAAATGTTCTGCATCCCAAATGGCATCCTATTCCCTATATAATGCACTTCTTTTTACTATGGCCCATAGGGCTCTGGTCTGAAGTAGTGCACTATATAGGGAATAGGGTTCCATTTGAGATGTAGTCATGCACTCATCAGCTAGCTAAGTGATGGGGCTTTCAATGAACATGTGTTATTGATGTGTCTGACTGACGTTAATGCCTGTGATGTGAGAACTAAGAGCGTCTGCTAAATGACTTAAATGTAATGTAATGTAACTCTCTATGAGGGCTGAGACATCAATCAGGTGTAAAGAGAACATCTTTTTGAAGAATGTTTTCTCCGACTTCTTCAAAAGACTCCTGAGGAAGATTCCTAAGGAAGAGGTCATGTAAAGTGAACCCCCATTCTATAAGACTGGGGGAGTGTTTCCAGTGTGTGTGTGTGTGTGTGTATGAGTTAACAGCCTGAGCCCGACGCTATCTGATCTCAATAAAAATGACCATTCCAACGCCTTCAGACAATCTTGAGATCTCTACTTAGAACATCTTGATTCAACAATAAGAACAGCAGTGCATTCCATTTGATATTAAACACAAGATAAAGTCAAATACAAGGAAGTAGTCAGGTGCTTTTTCTTGCATGACCTGACAGTGTACTTTTCAGACAAACAGCTCACTGATAACCCGGTTAATAATGCGCCCAAAGCAAACAGTTTTTCCTACAGTGTGGTAAAGAACACACGTTTTTTCCTCATTCCAGCAAATAGATTAGAGTATGTATTAATCTTTGGCTGACTGTTGGTTAGAAAGCACCTGAATGCAAAAACAATCTACGTGGCATTGATATAGTGAACGTAAGACACTGGCCCTGTCGGAAGCACGATGAGCATCAAATCCATGATGCACTGTGGCTAAAGGGTGACTGACTGATCTACAAATAATAATGAGTAGTTATTTATGGTGCGAGGTATTTCGTAGATCAGTCAGATGGCAGTCACCTACACTGTCGGCAAGCCTACCCCCATCGAACCACACCCCCAAGACCCCCAAGAGAACCAAAACAGCCCAGACGGAACCAGTAAATTCAGCCCCTCTTTGAATTCAACCTTCCCTATAACTGCAAAAGGAAATAACCAGATACCTGAGTAACACCATTTACTCATTTATAATGGTTCAATTCAATCAAACATAATACTTTAAATCTTTCTGAGTGTTTGATTTAGCCTACCTGGAGTGCCAGGTTTGCACTTTGGGGACTGTTCTGTTGGTTCCATTGCAACAGAAAAGCTCAATCAAGCACATCTAAAGTGAAAATATTTTTAAAAAGTATTTGAACTGAGGTCTGAACCCACAAGAGTTTGATTGAACTCATTCAAGACACAGACAGACTAGTTTGTGACATTTCACCTTTCAGAGCCTCAATGAGAGGTGGAGTAGTGGGTGTAAAATAATTGGGGGGCACTCAACTTTCAGATCAGAAACATACTATGGCTTCACTCTGAATGCTTATCAGAGACGTAAATTTACCCGAAAGTTGTTCTTCTCGCTTACATTGTCATTGAATATTGACGTGAAACCCCACCTGCATAAGAGCACAATCAGTCTGAGTGAGCCTGCAGCGCAGTGCTCCTTTATCTGCAACTGATTGAATTGGGGCCTTGTACGTTTTCAGTTGGAAAGCTTTTCTTTGATCCAAAAAAGTACTAGAAGGAAAAACGAGCACAATTTGTCCATGGTCAATATGTACAGTTCATGACAAAACAAAGTAGCTACTGGATATATTTGCCAGGGGAAAAAGAAGAATAATCATAAATCTATTGAGCACCTGCAAAACTTAACCAATAACTGTTATCAACAGACGTGACCCAATAACACTCCAGACATCAGCAGTCCACACAGAGAGTGGACTTCAGCATGGTATGCTTGCACAATGGGTATGAACAAATATAAATACACCAAATCTCTCAGTAATAAGATACACTGCGAAAAGACAAGAGCTTCAAGAGCAGGTAAGATGCTAGTTGCCGTACTATATATCCTTACTACAATACATGGGACACATAATGTTGATGTCTTTATGATATACAGATGCCGCACTGAATCGGAAAAGAGGTTGAGCCTTTCTAAAAGTTATACTTTCATGTTTTATACATTGCCTTTGTCAAAAGACATCAGTTGCGACAGATGTGACTTCAAGATGGTCACTTTTTTGAGTATAGAAAATGTTCATGTTGACACCTTGCTCTCTCACACTCTCTCTGTCTCAGGTTGATCATGGCATCGCACACCTTATTCTGCTGTTCCCTCCTGCTCCTCTTTCTGTACACTGCCTCTACATTTCCGACCATTGATACAATCAGGGATCTGAGAGGTATATGGTACGGCAACATCTTCCCACGACATGGTCTCCATCTGCTTTACTGGTTTGTTGACCAATCAGAGATTGACAAAAGCCATGACATCATCCAAACCCATTTCGATCCAGCCAGAGGTGACTATGGCTTTGGTTACTTCAATAATAACGACAGTTTCCTCCCAGCTCTGACCGATCCAAAGAGGCAAGCTTACTATGCAGTGGGGGATATCAGTAAGGCTAAATCTTGGGCCTTGCCTGAGTATATCACTCAAAACTACTACAACTCACTGAAGTCGGGGAACAGAAACAGGGATCGGATGATTGTCAGGGTTGCCCGGGCCAATGGGTCAAATCAGTTCAGGTTGGACGAGGTCTTTGTCACTCAAATGTATCCTCTCAATGACAACCAAGTGAATTCCTTTGATCCAAATCACACGAATAGAATTGGCTTCGACCTCTTACGAGAAATTCAGACGTTACAGATGGTCAGAGGAAGGAACAACACATTGGCCGGTCTGGAGGCATTTCTGACGCAATCAGGATATCAAACGTGCCCGACACCCGAATTTCAAGTCTGTTCCGCAAAGTCGGTCCGATTCCAAAGGCTTCAGATGGTGGAAATGAAGACTGAGGACGATTGTCACCCGCTGAGGCTTGACGTCAAACCAGCTGAGAACGGCTACCTGAAAATGAGTTGGAGCAACCTACCAAAGTCCATCATGGACCGTTACATGGTGGTGGGGCTTTTCAAGGACGATGCTAGTACGACCAAACTAGCTGAGTCCTCCGTCGGCAACGACACATCTGGAACCTCAGACGTTTCCGTGGCCCTGAACCCCGGTCTTCAGGTCAGGCTACTTAAAGGGAAATCTCTCTGGGACATGAACGACAGGGAAGTCTGGAGAGGTGCGGAATTTGACGATGCGGACGGTTTGATTCCCATTGTCGTGAAAGGCTACGATGCCAGTCTGCAACTCTACACTAAAAATGGCTACGCCTGCGCTCGCCTGTTCGTGAAGAAATCCTTCGCTGACTGGAAGGAGGTGTTTAATTACTCGTGGGTAGGGTTCTACTCGGCAAACAGCGTCAACAACAACGAGTACCAAACCTTCCAGTGGGCAGGGTCTTTCACTAAAGAGATTTCCTCAGAGGAGATACCTGAGTATGATGTCTATGTTTATGAGTCCAGTATGGCCATTTCTCCAGGTGCCCAGGCCCGATTCATGCTGTCGAAATACAACGAAGTAGCACGTACTGTGGCCTGGGAAAGTCAACCCTAAAAACCGAAGCCATCTATGAAATGGACATCATCTTTTTACTTCATGTCATGGTGATGCTGGGGTCTTTGAGGCTTATATCATGTATTTAACCTTTGAATCATTGTTGTTTCTGTAACTTTATCAGACATATGACTGAATGAACTTTTTCAAGGAACCACGTATTTTAACCTATAGGAGTTCGACCACATTACTACATTTCTTTGGCACCCTTGTTCCATGAATAATTCTGTTAACTCTTGACTTTATTCACAAAATATAACGTAATTGTAATCAACTGCAATAAGTAAGCTATGCAACCCCTCACTTTTGGGTTAATTGAAAATGAAATCCTCTTCATAATATCGCTATTTTTTAAAACAAGCCATTGAAAGCTGGTCGCAATTACAGTTTCATCCACCAGAAATGACAGAACAAATATTACAACCAATATTTTGTTTAAACTCAAAATTACTAATCAATTAAAAAAAAACATTATTCATGGTAAAAAAAAAAATTAAACTATATAATCTTTCTAAATGATATTATAACCAGGATTGGTGGAGTTCTGTCACACACGCAGTTAACAAAAAATATATGGAAATGTCTTCCCTATCCAAAATTACATCCAACTGATTGCAGCATTACTGCAAAAATACAGACCTTGTCTGTCGACCCTTCATTAAAAACCAAAATTGTTTAAAAAAAAATGTGATTGATTAATTTTTTTATCCAGTTCTATTTAAGGACCAACAAATTGACTACTGCGCCATACAGGCTGCAAAATAGTTGGGAAGAGATTTTTGACGTGCCGATTCCATGGCACATGTTTTAAGCACTGATACACAAAACAACTCTTGATTTAAAACATCAATTATAATACAACGTTCTTTCTACCAATAGCATGTTATGTATATGGGGGATACGACCATCCCAGCTCTGAAGATTTTGCTGCAAAGAGACAAAATCAATAGATCACTTGTTCTGGTACCGTAGCTTGTTTCTGGTCAAAATTGGCTGAAAAATCACATTTAACGAAAAATATCTCTGCAAATACTGTAGCACCTTTGGGTGACTTGGAAAGCCATAGTCAATCAATCAATAATATAATATAATATAATAACACTCTTAGTGAAAAATATTCCCCGTACACTCTTTGGAATTGGCCTATATGGATAGGACTAAATGGAAATGTTTCTTACAGAAGCTATATGGAAAGCATATGCATAAACATATCAATTTAAAAGTCAACAGTTTGGAGATTCTGGGAAAATTATTAGACGAAAGGTGAGGACGCAACAGTTCACCTGACACAAGACAGAATCCAATGTGTACTTCACATTTACTGTACTTTTCACCGTATTTGTTTTTAACAAAATCTGAAACTACTCTAGATACATTCAGTAACGTGATAAGAATATTCATAGAGACTTTTGAGTCGGTGCAAAAAAATGAAAACTGTTTGAGTGAGAGGTCTAACTGGTGTTTCCAAGTGGCCACATACCTCTCCAAATTGAGCACATTTCCTACGTAATTGAAATGTAATTGTATGAATAAAAGAAGAGTCTTCAACCATAAGTTGCTTTTTATTTTGCTCTCCTAGCTGTGCCGGAACTAGAGCAAGCACTTGTATTTGTTTGGTTTTTTGGAACACAGCCCTCCACATACTTTTAAGTTATGTACCCAGTAGGTCCCTCGGGTCCTCTGGCCTTTTAACTTTCCCAAAGACTAGGACCAAGAGGCATGGAGAGTGTTTCGTAATTATGCCTCCAGCCTCTGGAATAGCCTGCCAGAGAACCTGAGGGGTGCTGAAACTGTGGACATATTTAAAATAGATCTTAAAACACATATTTTTAGCTTTGCTTTTCCTTAGGGTGCTTTTTAGTAACCCAGTTTGTGTCATTCTTTAGTTTTTTTAAAAAATCTTGTGTTTGTTGTGTAGTAAATATTTCAGCTTTTATTTTCATTGTTTTCATTAATTTTCTCTTCATGTAAAGCACATTGTGTTGCATTCCATGTCTGAAATGTGCTGTATAAATAAAGCTTGATTGGATTTGATGCGCAATTACTGTTGTTTACACAATCCAAAGAACGGTCCATTATAAATCACAATCTGAGTCAGGTGTGCATTATTCGAAAGCTTGTGCTATTGCAAACATAACAAGCTAAATTATAACCTATGATCTTACAGTGTTAGGCTTTCACAAGACAATTCAGAGAAGCAGATCCGTCATTTTGGTGCGCAGAGAATGGACTGCATTCAGACGTGTGGTCCGCGACAAATTTTCTTCACAACGCAACAAACCAAGGCTCACTCTGTTCAAGACAACCCAGGGTTATAACACCAGGTTGTCTTGCAACTGTACATCAAACAAAGTGATCATGAACATTGACACTGTATATTACATGGGTTTTAGGATGTGGAAGTGCACATTCGGACTTACGGGTGTTTGGCTTGCGTCAACACTGTATTTATTTTTGTCCTCAAGGTCTCATCTTACAAAATATACAGAAAATAAATATTTTACAGAGTTACAGTTCATATAAGGAATTCAGTCAATTGAAATAAATTCATTAGGTCCAAATCTATGGATTTCACTACTGGGAATACATGACCATTGGTCACAGATGCCTGAAAAAAAAGGAGGGCGTGGATCAGAAAACCAGTCAGTATCTGATGGGACCACCACTTGCCTCATGCGGCACGACACCTCTCCTTCAGATGTAGTTGATCAGGCTGTTGATTGTGGAATGTAGAATGTTGTCCCACTCCTCTTCAATGCCTGTGCGAAGTTGCTGTATACTGGCGGGAAGTGGACCACGCTGTCGTACACGTCAATCCAGAACATCCCAAACATGCTCAATGGCTGCTGACATGTCTGGTGAGTATGCAAGCCATGGAAGAATGGAACATGTTCAGCTTCAGGAATTGTGACAGATCCTTGCGACATGCGGCTGTGCATTATCATGCTAAAACATGAGGTGATTGCGGCAGATGAACGGCACAACAATGGGCCTCAGGATCTTGCCATGGTATCTCTGAATTCAAAGTGTCATAGATAAAATGCATTTGTGTTCATTGTTCATAGCTTATGCCTGCCCATACCATAACCCCACCGCAACCATGGGGCACTCTATTCACAACGTTGACATCAGCAAACCGCTCACCCACACAACACCATCTGTCAGGTACAGTTGAAACCGGGATTCGTCCATGAAAAGCACAGTGGCTATCGAAGGTGAGCCTTTGCCCACTGAAGTCGGTCACAACGCCGAACTGCAGTTAGGTCAAGACCCCGATGAGGACGACGAGCATGCAGATGAGCTTCCCTGAGACGGAGCTTCCCTGAAATTCTTTGGATGTGCAAACCCACCGTATCATCAGCTGTCCGGGTGGCTGCTCTCAGACGAACCCACAGGTGAAGAAGCCGGACGAGGAGGTCCTGGGATGGCGTGATAACACGTGGTCTACGGTTGTGAGGCCAGATGGACCTACTGACAAATTTTCTAAAACAATGTTGATAGAGAAATGAACATTCACATTTCTGGCAACAGCTCTGGTGGACATTCCTGCAGTCAGTATGCCATTTGGCAGGTGGATGGATTATCTTGGCAAAAATAAATGCTCACTAACAGGGATCTAAGCAAATTTGTGCATAACATTTTAGAGAAATAAGCTTTTTGTGCCATCGTGCTTCACCCAAGACTCACTATTGGGGAAGGCATTTAATAACGACATTTATCAGGAAGCGCTGGTAAATTATTGATACGGACCCACAATTGAAACCCATCTTTAAATATCCCCCACGTATAGTCTTTATAATAACCCCAAATGTGAGAGACATTGTGGTCAAATCTGATTATTCACCAGAGAAAAGGGAAACTTTCTTGGACAAGGTTCCGGAGGGTCATTACAGACGTGGCCAATGTGCTCAATGCAGTTGTCATGCCCTGACCTTAGAGAGCCTTTTTATGTCTCTATTAGGTTTGGTCAGGGTGTGATTTGGGGTGGGAATTCTATGTTTTGTATCTATGATTTTGTGTTTCTATGTTTTGGCCGGGTATGGTTCTCAATCAGGGACAGCTGTCTCTGATTGGGAACCATACTTAGGTAGCCCTTTTCCCTCCTTTCTGTGTGGGAAGTTGTCTCTGTTTGTGGCACGACGCATCCAGTCACTACAATGTGATTTTCTGGATTTTTTTTTTCTCATTTTGTCTGTCAAAGTTGAAGTGTACCTATGATGAAAATTACAGGCCTCTCTCATCTTTTTAAGTGGGAGAACTTGCACAATTGGTGGTTGACTAAGTACTTTTTTGCCCCACTGTATATATATTACTGTAAATATTGATCACATTTCTTGTGTAAGGTCATGCATTTTGATACAGTATGTTCATAATAACATTTAATATATGTTCTATATTTTTACCTCTTGTGTCAGGAAGTGAAATCACTTAGTACTGCCCATATATATAGCACCTACCACCCCTACCTGGGATATGGATGCCTGATGAAAAGTTGTTCAAATAAAATCACCTGGGAGCAATTAGCGGGAGAGATGGGGGCAACTTCTTGTTGCGTGCGGTGCCCAAGGTTATGACGGCTGCAAGTCAAAATCCATACAGAGCTGTGGAGCGGAGACCCCGAGCTCTTACGTCAGGTATAGCATGTTACCGTGCAGCCAGCATGTTACCGTGCAGCCAGCATGTTACCGTGCAGCCATTCAGGAGGTTATCAGTGTCCAAATCTGCCATTTTCAACCAGTATAAGGATACACGTGTAAAGGGCGACTTTGCTATCTGATACTATGCGATTTAGAAAGGTTCAGCACAGTTGAAAAATATATGGCACATGGTTGGTCTACAGAGATAGATGGGAAGGGTTGAGGATAGCTGAAGGGACTAAAATGCTCAGGATCGATAATGGTTCTGACTGAAAACACAAGTCATTCCAGCAAAGAGGTTTGGGTGCATTTCAATCTGTGGTTCAATTCCAACCTTCCGGGTCATTGCAAAGAGAAGTACCCCAACTGATTAACCCAATTTCCTCATTGATATGGGCCGAGTTCTATCAACACCTCTCATGCCTGGAAGAAATCCGAGAAAGAAATACAAGCACTCTTTATCATTGGTCAATATGTACAGTTTGAGACGCAAGCACCTGTAAATATTAACCAAAGGGAGTGGCCATAGACGTGTTTGCACAATGGATATTGATGCATATAAATACACCAAATATCTCAGTAACAAGATACACTGCGGAGAGCTTAAAGAGCAGGTAAGAGGCTCATTTATAGAGCTTAAAGAGCAGGTAAGAGGCTCGTTTAAAGAGCTTAAAAGAGCAGGTAAGAGGCTCGTTTAAAGAGCTTAAAGAGCAGGTAAGAGGCTCATTTATAGAGCTTAAAGAGCAGGTAAGAGGCTCATTTATAGAGCTTAAAGAGCAGGTAAGAGGCTCGTTTAAAGAGCTTAAAAGAGCAGGTAAGAGGCTCGTTTAAAGAGCTTAAAGAGCAGGTAAGAGGCTCGTTTAAAGAGCTTAAAGAGCAGGTAAGAGGCTTGTTTAAAGAGCTTAAAGAGCAGGAAAGAGGCTCGTTTATAGAGCTTAAAGAGCAGGTAAGAGGCTCATTTATAGAGCTTAAAGAGCAGGTAAGAGGCTCGTTTATAGAGCTTAAAGAGCAGGAAAGAGGAACGTTTATAGAGCTTAAAGAGCAGGTAAGAGGCTCATTTATAGAGCTTAAAGAGCAGGTAAGAGGCTCGTTTAAAGAGCTTAAAGAGCAGGAAAGAGGCTCGTTTATAGAGCTTAAAGAGCAGGTAAGAGGCTCATTTAAAGAGCTTATGTTCTTTAATGTATTATTGTTACGTGATTGCTGTATTTGAAAGTATGTAAAATGTATGTATAAGTAGCAGAGAAGCTGTAACGCTTTAAGAGAAACGGTACACAAAACTGTTGACGTCTTTTTGATATACTGATTTAGGAAAGAGGTTGCAGCCATTTCAAGATTTATACGTCATGCTTTATCATGCTCTTTGGCAAGTAACTTTGGTTGAAACAGACGCATTCGGAAAGTATTCAGAACCCTCGACTTTACAGCCTTATTCTAAAATAGATTACATTTTTTTAAAGAAATCCTCATCAATCTATACAACACCCCATAATGACAAAGCGAAAACAGGTTTTTAGAAATGTTTTCTAATGAATAAAAAATAAAAAACAGAAATTCAGACCCTTTGCTATGAGAATCGAAAATGAGCTCAGGTGCATCCTGTTTCCATTGATCATCCTTGAGATGTTTCGACAACTTGATTGGAGTCCACTTGTGGTTAATGTAATTGATTGGACATGTTTTGGAAAGGCACACACCTGTCTATGTAAGGTCCCGCAGTTGACAGTGCATGTCAGAGTAAAAACCAAGCCATGAGGTTGAAGGAACTGTCTGTAGAGCTCCGAGACAGGATTGTGTCAAGACACAGATCTGGGGAAGGGTACCAAAACATGTCTGCAGCATTGAAGGTCCCCAAGAACACAGTGGCCTCCATATTTCTTAAATGGAAGAATTTTGGAACCACCAATACTCTTCCTAGAGCGGGCCGCTCGGCCAAACTAAGCAATCGGGGGTGAAGGGCCTTGGTCAGGGAGGTGTTCAAGAACCTGATGGTCACTCTGACAGAGCTCCAGAGTTCTTCTGTGGAGATGTGAGAACCTTGGGGCTCCCGAGTGGCACAGTGTTCTAAAGCAATGCATCTCAGTGCTAGAGGCATCACTAGAGACCCTGGTTCAATTCCAGGATGTATCACAACCAGCCGTGATCGGGAGTCCCATAGGGTGGCACACAATTGGACAAGCGTCGTCGGGGTTAGGGTTTGGCCGGGGTAAATAAAAAAAAATAAAAATAAAGAATGACAACCTCTGCAGCATTCCACCAATCAGAGCTTTATGGTAGAGTGGCCAGATGGAAGCCACTCCTCAGTAAAAGACACATGACAGACCGCTTGGAGTATAGACTTTCAGACCATGAGAAACAAGATTCTCTGTTCTGATGAAACCAAGATTGAACTCTTAGGCTTGATTGCCATGCGTCATGTCTGGAGGAAATCTGGCACCATCCCTACGGTGAAGCATGGTGGTGGCAGCATCATGCTGTGGGGATGTTTTTCAGTGGCAGGTACTAAGAGACCAGTCAGGATCAAGGGAAAGATGAACGGAGCAAAGTACAGTGAGATCCTTGATGAAAACCTGCTCCAGAGCGCTCAGGAAGGTTCACCTTCCAACAGGACAACGAGCCTAATCACACAGCCAAGACAAAGCAGGAGTGGCTTCGGGACAAATCTCTGAATGTCCTTGAGTCGCCCAGACAGAGCCCAGACTTGGATACGATCGAACATCTCTGGAGAGACCTGAACATATCTGTGCAGCTCCCCATCCAACCTGACAGAACTTGAGAGAGAAGAAATGGGAGAAACTCCCCAAATACAGGTGTGCAAAGCATGTAACGTCATACCCATGAATACTCGAGGCTGTAATCACTGCCAAGGGTGCTTCAACAAAGTACTGAGTAAAGGGTCGGAATACTTATGTACTGTAAAACCTAAACTGTGATATTTCAGTTTAGTTTTTTAAAAATAAATATGCAAAAATGTCTAAAAACCTGTTTCTACTTTCTCATTATGGGGTATTGTGTAATAAAAGTTTTTTAAAAATTGAAAAAGTAAAGGGGTTTGAATACTTTCCGAATGCACTGTAGTTGTATAAATATAAATATTCAATATCTAATGTTGATATTTTGCGTGCTCTCTCACTCACTCTCAGGTTGATCATGGCATCGCACACCTTACTCTGCTGTTCCGTCTTCCTACTGTTTCTGTTCCCTGCCTCTTCATTTCCGACCATTGATTCAATCATGGATCTAAGAGACATATGGTACGGCAACAGCTTCCCACGACATGGTCTCTATCTGCTTTACTGGTTTGTTGACCAATCAGAGATCGACATCAACCACGACATCATCCAAACCCATTTCGATCCAGCCAGAGGTGACTATGGCTTTGGTTACTTCGATAATAACGACAGTTTCCTCCCAGCTCTGACCGATCCAAAGAGCCAAGCTTACTACGCAGTGGGAGATATCAGTAAAGCTAACTCATGGGCCTTGCCTGAGTATGTCACTGAAAACTACTACAACTCACTGAAATCTGGCAATAGAAATAGGGACAGGGTCATAGTCAGGGTTGTCCAGGCAGAAGGGTCAAATCAGTCCAGGTTGGACGAGGTCTTGGTCACTGAACTTTGTCCACTCAATGTCAACCGAGCAAATTTCTTCCATCCAAATCACACGTACACCATTAGCTTCAACCTCTTACGAGAAATCCAGATGTTACGGGTCCATTGGAGGAACGACACATTGGGCGGTTTGGAGGCATTTCTGGGGCAAGCTGGCTACCAAACGTGCCCGTCACCTGAATTCCAGGTCTGTTCCGCAAAGTCGGTCCGATTCCAAAGGCTTCAGATGGTGGAAATGAAGACTGAGGATGATTGTCACCCGCTGAGGCTTGACGTCAAACCAGCCGAGAACGGCTACCTGAAAATGAGTTGGAGCAACCTACCAAAGTCCATCATGGACCGTTACATGGTGGTGGGGCTTTTCAAGGACGATGCTAGTACGACCAAACTAGCTGAGTCCTCCGTCGGCAACGACACATCTGGAACCTCAGACGTTTCCGTGGCCCTGAACCCCGGTCTTCAGGTCAGGCTCCTCAAAAAATGTCCCTGGGACACGACCGAAAGAGAAGTCTGGCGTGGTGCCGAGTTTGACGATGCGGACAGTTTGATTCCTGTCATCATGAAAGGCTACGATGCCAGTCTGCAGCTCTACACAAAAAATGGCTACGCCTGCGCTCGCCTGTTTGTGAAGAAGTCCTTCACTGACTGGAAGGACGTGTTTTATTACTCGTGGGTAGGGTTCTACTCTGCGAACAGTGTCAGTAACAACGAGTACCAAACCTTCCAGTGGGCAGGGTCTTTCACTAAAGATACTCCCACAGATGAGATACCTGAATATGATGTCTATGTTTATGAGTCCAGTATGGCCACTTCTCCAGGTGCCCAGGTCCGATTCATGCTGACGGAATACAACGAAGTAGCACGTACGGTAGCCTGGGAAAGTCAACCCTAAAAACCAAGCCCTTGATGAAATGTTGAGAATTTTTATGCCATGACGATGTTGGGGTCTTTGAAGCACATTTTTATATAAAAAAGTATTTAACTGTTGAATCATTGTGGTTATGTAACTTTAATCAGACAATACTGAAATGTACTATTTTGATGAAACATGAATTTGCGCCTGGAGTCTGATCATAAATCACTTATTTTTCTTTGGCACCCTTGTCTCATGAATAATTCTGACATAATTCTCAAAATAAAATTAAATAGTAATCAACTGTACAACATGTTCATAGTGTTAAGTTGATGAATAACTGAACATTGCAAAAATAGATGAATCAGTATGCAGTCATGTGGAGGTATGACACATTCAACTTATACAATACACCTGCATTTCCAATGGATCTTTAAATACCTGTAATGCTTATAAGAAATGTAGTTTTCAAGTTTTTTATATAGTGGTGCAATTGTAGTTTGACTGTTTTTATATAGCGCTGCACATGGGGAGTGTGAATTCCCCAGATGTTCTGTTTATGAAATAAATAGTTAAGTCTGTTAAGACCAATGCTTATGGTCCATGACCTGAAGCAGCATTGTATCACTGTTTTTTGCAATAAACATTAGCATTATGCCAAGATAAGAGCGTCTGCTAAATGACTTAAATGTAAATGTAATCTGAAATAGCATGATTAACACAAACATTCTGAATTTTAATAAACAAACCTCGTTTATGGGTGGTAACAAATATGTAATGCGACTCAGTTTCTATGTTAACATGGTAACGGGGAATACGCGTCACTGTATCGGCCTAACACACCGTCTGACTACACAATGCAGGATAGACAATTTCCTGATTTTGTCACTCAAGACCATTCCAGAATAATAGGCGACACGGAGCGTAAAATCGAGACAGGATTGTTTTTAGATTTGTGGAGAATCGACCATACATTTATTACACGGCACCTTCCATTTGAGTGCAATCAGCCAAATACGGATTACGATCAGACAAATACCTTTGAGATTCACGTGGACCTTATTAGAACAGATCTGAAATCGAAATATGCTATAATTTCTGGTTTACGCACGATTCAAAATGAACACAAACAGTGCTTTGCATAAATGCACAGTGAAGCCAAGGAATACAGTCATAAGGAGACCTCAGGGTGCGAAAACCCATGAGGATGTTGATTGAGGTCGATACTTTTAGGGTGGGGGAATTCCAGAATTAGATGGAGCGTCCTATCGCAGAAGGTTTTGGATTTGGGGGTGAAGGGGACACTTTTGAAAGACAACAACGGTCAGACTCAAGACGACATCTACCTCAAGTCACCACAGCCAATGGCGTCTCTGACACTTGGGTGACCTCAAACCCCGGTCTTCAGGTCAGGCTCCTCACAAGTAAACCATGGTGGTTCAGCTATCCAGAGGAGGAAATCTGGAGGGGCCCTGAGTTTGACGATGCCAATGGGGAGATGCCTGTTCAGATGAGGCTTCGACAACAGTCTACAGCTCTGCACTAAAAAGGGTTATACTTGGGTGGTTACGCGCCCACGTGTTCTCGCACACCCCGAGAGCTTCTGGTCAGCGGGGTGGTGGCACCGGGATCCTCATCTCTCCCAAGTGGTCTTTCTCTCTTTCTCCCCTTACCCATCTGTCTATTGCCTCCTTTGAATTCCATGCTGTCACAGTTACCAGCCCTTTCAAGCTTAACATCCTTATCATTTATCGCCCTCCAGGTTCCCTCGGAGAGTTCATCAATGAGCTTGATGCCTTGATAAGCTCCTTTCCTGAGGACGGCTCACCTCTCACAGTTCTGGGTGACTTTAACCTCCCCACGTCTACCTTTGACTCATTCCTCTCTGCCTCCTTCTTTCCACTCCTCTCCTCTTTTGACCTCACCCTCTCACCTTCCCCCCCTACTCACAAGGCAGGCAATACGCTTGACCTCATCTTTACTAGATGCTGTTCTTCCACTAACCTCATTGCAACTCCCCTCCAAGTCTCCGACCACTACCTTGTATCCTTTTCCCTCTCGCTCTCATCCAACACTTCCCACACTGCCCCTACTCGGATGGTATCGCGCCGCCCCAACCTTCGCTCTCTCTCCCCCGCTACTCTCTCCTCTTCCATCCTATCATCTCTTCCCTCTGCTCAAACTTTCTCCAACCTATCTCCTGATTCTGCCTCCTCAACCCTCCTCTCCTCCCTTACTGCATCCTTTGACTCTCTATGTCCCCTATCCTCCAGGCCGGCTCGGTCCTCCCCTCCCGCTCCGTGGCTCGACGACTCATTGCGAGCTCACAGAACAGGGCTCCGGGCAGCCGAGCGGAAATGGAGGAAAACTCGCCTCCCTGCGGACCTGGCATCCTTTCACTCCCTCCTCTCTACATTTTCCTCCTCTGTCTCTGCTGCTAAAGCCACTTTCTACCATTCTAAATTCCAAGCATCTGCCTCTAACCCTAGGAAGCTCTTTGCCACCTTCTCCTCCCTCCTGAATCCCCCCCCCCCCCCCTCCCTCTCTGCAGATGACTTCGTCAACCATTTCGAAAAGAAGGTCGATGACATCCGATCCTCGTTTGCTAAGTCAAACGACACCGCTGGTTCTGCTCACACTGCCCTACCCTATGCTCTGACCTCTTTCTCCCCTCTCTCTCCAGATGAAATCTTGCGTCTTGTGACGGCCGGCCGCCCAACAACCTGCCCGCTTGACCCTATCCCCTCCTCTCTTCTCCAGACCATTTCCGGAGACCTTCTCCCTTACCTCACCTCGCTCATCAACTCATCCCTGACCGCTGGCTACGTCCCTCCCGTCTTCAAGAGAGCGAGAGTTGCACCCCTTCTGAAAAAACCTACACTCGATCCCTCCGATGTCAACAACTACAGACCAGTATCCCTTCTCTCTTTTCTCTCCAAAACTCTTGAGCGTGCCGTCCTTGGCCAGCTCTACCGCTATCTCTCTCAGAATGACCTTCTTGATCCAAATCAGTCAGGTTTCAAGACTAGTCATTCAACTGAGACTGCTCTTCTCTGTATCACGGAGGCGCTCCGCACTGCTAAAGCTAACTCTCTCTCCTCTGCTCTCATCCTTCTAGACCTATCGGCTGCCTTCGATACTGTGAACCACCAGATCCTCCTCTCCACCCTCTCCGAGTTGGGCATCTCCGGCGCGGCCCACGCTTGGATTGCGTCCTACCTGACAGGTCGCTCCTACCAGGTGGCGTGGCGAGAATCTGTCTCCTCACCACGCGCTCTCACCACTGGTGTCCCCCAGGGCTCTGTTCTAGGCCCTCTCTTATTCTCGCTATACACCAAGTCACTTGGCTCTGTCATAACCTCACATGGTCTCTCCTATCATTGCTATGCAGACGACACACAATTAATCTTCTCCTTTCCCCCTTCTGATGACCAGGTGGCGAATCGCATCTCTGCATGTCTGGCAGACATATCAGTGTGGATGACGGATCACCACCTCAAGCTGAACCTCAGCAAGACGGAGCTCCTCTTCCTCCCGGGGAAGGACTGCCCGTTCCATGATCTCGCCATCACGGTTGACAACTCCATTGTGTCCTCCTCCCAGAGCGCTAAGAACCTTGGCGTGATCCTGGACAACACCCTGACGTTCTCAACTAACATCAAGGCGGTGTCCCGTTCCTGTAGGTTCATGCTCTACAACATCCGCAGAGTACGACCCTGCCTCACACAGGAAGCGGCGCAGGTCCTAATCCAGGCACTTGTCATCTCCCGTCTTGATTACTGCAACTCGCTGTTGGCTGGGCTCCCTGCCTGTGCCATTAAACCCCTACAACTCATCCAGAACGCCGCAGCCCGTCTGGTGTTCAACCTTCCCAAGTTCTCTCACGTCACCCCGCTCCTCCACTCTCTCCACTGGCTTCCAGTTGAAGCTCGCATCCGCTACAAGACCATGGTGCTCGCCTACGGAGCTGTGAGGGGAACGGCACCTCAGTACCTCCAGGCTCTGATCAGGCCCTACACCCAAACAAGGGCACTGCGTTCATCCACCTCTGGCCTGCTCGCCTCCCTACCACTGAAGAAGTACAGTTCCCGCTCAGCCCAGTCAAAACTGTTCGCTGCTCTGGCCCCCAATGGTGGAACAAACTCCCTCACGACGCCAGGACAGCGGAGTCAATCACCACCTTCCGGAGACACCTGAAACCCCACCTCTTCAAGGAATACCTAGGATAGGGTAAGTAAGGGTAAGTAATCCTTCTCACCCCCCTTCTCCCCCAACAAGATTTAGATGCAAGTGGCTGTTCCACTGGTTGTCATAGGTGTTTGCACCAATTTGTAAGTCGCTCTGGATAAGAGCGTCTGCTAAATGACTTAAATGTAAATGTAAATGTATATGAGACAGTTCAGAATTCATCTGGTTGATCTGAATATTATGTGTATAAATATAAATCTGATGGAAGCACGTTTCTTGGAGTGAAGGCGTGTTTCATGCTGTATAAATACAGTGAGGAAAAAGCAGTCATTGAACCTTGAAAGGGAACAAATGATAACCAAAATAAATTAGATGAACTGAAATAGAATCACACATTTAGGTTAAATCACAAATCAACTTGTACATACAGTACTCTACTCTTTGCTCCTTTTTGCATTAGTCGATTCGAATCCAGCTCATCACAAATCAACTCCAGCTTGCTCTTGCGACATGGGTGTGTTGGTGCGTTGTGACAATTGCACTGTGTGAGTTTTTAACATTAATATGGTGGTGTAACTGTACGGAACCTAATCTGATCTGTGCAGCTTGTGTGTGTGTGTGTGTGTGTGCTTTGATTGAGGCGAGGGCGGTGTAATCGTTTATAATGTAAAGGTTGATGAAAGACGAAATATTGTAAGTATGCAGTCGTGTCGCAGGATGATGACGCCTTTAACTTGCACAGTAGACTTACATTTCAACTGTCTTTACACTTTCGAGCTTGATGATATTTAACTTCCAAAGGGACGTTTATCCATCAGAACTCTCAACCGTTTTGTTATTGAGATCACTTGTTAAAGATGAGAAGCTGATTGGCAATCAGTTTCATCCATCATTGCAAAACAATTGACTTGGGGAAAATAAATGTATGTTATACACATGATATTTCTACAGTTGACTGATGTTTACCCAGACTTATTTGACTTAATTGCCCCTAAATAAAGTTGGATGAATAAAGTTGTATTGAATTAAATTAAATACTTGAAACACCGGGAAGCAAATAAAAGACAAGGCGCCCAAACAATTTTTTATGAATAATTTATTGCCAGTAGGAAAGCGTGAGCTCGTGGCAGTATTCAATAAAAACCTTAACAAGACCATAGTACTGCTCACACCCACATAAGACGTCTGAAAAAGTCAAGTGTCTATGGATAACTTTGCACTATAAATATAATCGGGTCCCATTTTCGTGGTGGAAAAATAAAGAGGTTCCAAAGTCGCCATTTACAAACAAACAAATAAAAAATAGAACAACACAAGAATATGCAGTCGCTCATCGAAGAGCCTTTCTGAAATGAGCAGGAGACGATCAACTTTCAACAGATACATGGTGTTTTTGGAAAAGCTGAGCTCTTCTCTTTCTTTAAAAAAAAAACAAGTTTCAGTTTTTTCTTCTTGTGAATGAAGGAACAGTAAGGCTGATAATGTAGCACACCATTTAACTTGTGTTTTTTGGGGGGGGGGGGTGAATAAAAGCATAAAATATCTACAAAACCTAGTAAAACCTTGAAATCAAAACTGTACATTTAAATTTACATTGAAAATGAACGAGGATTTGTATAAAAAAAAATCAGTTTGTACGGTTTTACCTCTACAAATACAGATATCACCTTGTAGTGTGTGTTTTATCTATCATGATCGTTGATGTGTCAATGGTTTTCTTTTTTTCTCTTCGTAGTTGTACATCAATGTAGTTTTTCGTCAAGACATTTCTTGTGCATAATTGACATTTTACTTAAAGCAATCGCACAGCCAACTCAAACACGGGTATTTTTCCAGTACTGCAGGAGTTGGACTGAGTAGATAGAGGAGGCTATGGGGTCCAGTGCTGTTAAATGATATCTCCTTGAAGACACCGCCACCCAGCCAAGCAGCCTTCAGAGTAAGACCAGTCCCAACAACCCCTGTTTACGTGAACAAATTCATTGCTCTGTGTGTGTATGTATAAGTGTGTACATGTGTCTGTGTCAGTGTCGCTTTGTGTTGTGTGTCGTTGTAGTGTGTACATACACAGGCAGAGGGGGTAAACAGAAGGGGGGTTCAGGCACTTTTGTTTGGATCCAGTGTCAGACTTCAGTGTGCTGTTGGGAGTCCAGTGCGGGGATGGCCAGCCGCTCAAAGTGTCCCTCGTCACCGCTCTCATAGTCGCTCAACATAACTTCTGACTCCTCGCAGCACGCCGACATGTCCGAGCAGGAGGCCGTGGACGTGTACAGGGACATGGACATGTTGTCCAGCGCCGGCGCCTCAAAGTCCCCCCGCCCGTACCCCATGGGGTAGCCGCCCCGGTAGCTGCTGGCGCCGCCCATGGTGGAGGCTGGGGTGGTGGTGGCGGCCGTGGAGCCGCCGCAGCCCGGGCTGCCCTCAGCGTCGCTGGGATAGTGGTGGTGTGGTAGGTACTGGTTAAGGCTATAGAGCTGGGGCAGTGGTGGGCGGTGGCGTACACCAGAGGACAAACTCGAACCCGGGCTGCCAGGAGGCGCCAGGTCCCTCCGGGGTGATTCCAGGGTGTCGTAGCGGTCGCCATACTCGGGCAGCGGCGGCGGGGGCAGGTCCTCGTGGGCGAGGAAGTCCTCGGGAGGCGGCGGGAAGTCGCTCTCGATGTCGTAGCCGCCGGGGTAGTAGTCAGTATCGATGGCGTTCGGGTCACTGTACAGGGGGGTCGGGGACTCCACAACCTCATACTGGGGGAACTCCTGGATTCCAGGAAGTTGAACACTTGGCATCCAATCAGACGTGTCCCAGTGGTAGCCTGTTAGACAAGGATGCAAATAATTAGACACCACAGGTGCCACCACCCTAAGCCTCAATCAAAGCACACACACTCGCACAGATCAGATTACATACATTTACACAACAGCAGCGTGTTAATGCCCACACCATGCAATTGCCACGACACACCAACACATTAAGTTGGATTCGTAAAAAAATATACACAAAAATCAGAACAGTTTAAAAACGCACACACATTCTTTGCAAATACACACATGTACACACACAGGTAGTATAAACGCATACTACCTTAATTAAGATGTGGTACACTTGAAACAGACACTTTTTTGGTTGTTATTGCTTTTATGGAGCGGTTTGTGCGGAGATCAAAGTGGGGGTGAATACGATTAGTGATTTTCAAAGCACCGTTTCAAACGGTTTCTTTAAAAAGGCTCCAGGTTTTTTTAGTGTCAGACGCCAAAAAGGGATATGAATAACTTCATTCAGCGTGGGACAGTTATAGTTACTGGGAAAAAGGAGGGGGAGGGACACAAAACACATTTTAGGGTCTATGTGAGGGATTTGAATTGAAGTACTGTGACAAAATTAGACAGTTTCCATGTTTAGTTGATAACTATCGATATGATATTGTTTCGACCAAACAGTGCTTAAACATTTCCAGTCGTATTTCCTCACAGCATCTATGTCATGCATGGGATTGTTTTGTTGGTTGACAGTAAGTGGGGTGGGGGGGGGGGACCACTGGGATTCAGGCAAACAAATGACAAAATAGTCACCTCTTGGGTTCTTGAGATCATGAGCCAAAAAAGACTCTTTAGACGAGGCAAGAAGGGAGAGGAGAGAGGGAGAAAAAGTCATTTTAAGGACCTGAGAGAGAGAAGCCCAGAGCAAGAATGAAACATTAAGAAAAAAACATCTACTGCTCTGAGCGAAGATACAGGCTTACAATACAGACAACAGTCGTGCCATTTTCTTAAACAGTCAACCGAGGGGCGAGGGAAATTAATCTTAGCACCTTCCAAATGAAATCTTTGCTGCTCGGTTAATTGGCCAATCGTGTGAGACATTTCAATTTTGAGATTCAAATTAGGCAGCGTGATTCAAA
Source organism: Oncorhynchus keta (assembly GCF_023373465.1). Classification (NCBI taxonomy): domain Eukaryota; kingdom Metazoa; phylum Chordata; class Actinopteri; order Salmoniformes; family Salmonidae; genus Oncorhynchus; species Oncorhynchus keta. The sequence continues at coordinate 6,680,438 of NC_068436.1, read as the reverse complement.
TGGCAATAATTAGGATGACAATGAGATGAGGCATGTCATTGGATAAGGAAATGGCATCTCGGAGGCCTAACTCATCATCCTGACACCGAGGACAGAGAACAAAATTACCAGACCTGGATTTCAAAGAGTATTCAAAATCATTTAAAATACTTAAACTGTAATTAATTGAGCTTGCCTGTTGCAATGGAACCAATAGAAATGTGTTTTTTTTAAAGTGCAAACACTCTAAGTACTTGAAAGATGTCAAATAGTATTCAAACCCAGGTCTGGAAACTACGGAACACAACCACACAGAAACACCACAGATGGCTAACAAGTATTGATTGAGGTGATAATAGTAAAAAAAAAAAAAGTACCTTCTCCTTCCACCGAGTCAATAACAGAGTTGACAAGGTGGATAACCGTCACTATGGAGGCTTGTGAAAGGTAAGGGAAAGGAGCAGATGAGGAGAGGTTTGACATTAGTACAAATGATTTGGGAAAAAGAAACCAAACACAAAATGGAAGTGCACGTTTGCTGGGGAAACGTCAAATCAACGTTCGAGAAACGTTTCCCTACAAAAACGTTTATTTTCCCTGTGTCGCTCCGAAACGTATGGAGTTTTTGGGTTGGGAGTTGGGGGGGTAGGACGAAGGGAAGACAGGAGGGTAAGACTGACTGCATGATATTGAAGGACGTCTACATTTGGATGTTTGTGGTTTTCAATGGTCACAACACGGAGGTGGAACGGGACACGGTGGAGAGGGAGTTTGGTCTTTGTGCAAGAGAACACACAGCAACAACATACAGGGGTGCCATTGACAGTATAGAAGGAAGGATCAGAGAAATTCTCAAGGATAAAAATGCCTTTCCAGCCCTAAAATAGCTAAGACTATATTTTGTCCAAATACAGTCAAAACTAAATAATACTTCACAAAGAAGTTTAAATATTTTCTATATAGATATACTGTAAAAATATCAATGTATGAGAAATCCTGCAGGTTTTCACGGTGAGGTTAAGGGTAAGTACAGATGAAGGTTGTGGTGATTGATGGCAAACACATTCCCCACAACCCAACGTGAAATGAGGGCAGATATGGGAGAAGAACCATCATATGTACTGTACTTTATACCCTTGCTTAATGCTCTTCACTGTCTTCCTCAAACATGCATCCGTGGCTAGATTTTGTTTAAAAAGAAACACAATGCAAAAAGAGAGACAAACAAAAAAGGGACATTCAAGTAAATAACTTAAAATCATGTTATGATGCTAATTTGCTAACTTCCTTGGCTAATGCTAATTTCCCCTCTTGCCACTTCAGCGGGGAAGCCTGTACAAGCAAGCCTGTTTTGCGACCAGAGTGGAGTAGAGTGCGAGAGAGAACAGAAAGAGAGAGTTTTTTTTTATGCCTTAGAGAATATTGCAAAAATGTTCTCTTTGATCGCTTCCTTCTGTACCGAGGTGATTGAGGACTTACACGCTGACCCCTAGTTAAAACCGTGTTCTGGGTCTGTGAACCGATTTGATCCAAATGGGAACTGAAGCCCCGCAGCAAAGAGGGAGAGAGAAAAAAACACATGACCCCAGAGAGTCACCGGTGCAGCCAATCACGGCACGCAAAGAGAGATGATTAGCACGTAGCATGTATACAAGTCAACTACAGCCAAGGGGCCACTCTACAAAGAACTGCAGTCGTCCAAGAACCAGAGGACTTTTCCACAAGCATCCCCACGTGTGCTTTCCACTGAGTCTGATGTAGCGCTTCAGAATTCAGAAACTATACAACCAAATTAAAATGACATATTTAGATCTATATTAAGAACAAATGTGGGTCGATAAGACCAAAGGAAAACTACATTTGAATATATACGTTAATATGGGTGTGTAAGACGACCAAACTTCCTTGGTTCACTTCGGGGGTAAATAAATCTAGTCAATGTATTAGGACATTTATTCCTAAACTGGCAAGGTTGACCATTTCTGTTCAGATACATACCGTTATCGTCACAGGACTCGGACTGGAAGGAGCTGAGGGACTGGACCTCAGACATGCTGCCCCTGGTGTTGTAGTGACAGGCACTGTCCTCCACTGGCTTCTTGGTCAAACAGTGATCCAAGTCTACTACCTTAGCTGGAGTACAGAAGCACATGCACACAGACAAACAAAGATGTAAGTTGGTGAAGTAGTATTTCCGGAAGAGACTACACGCAGGGATTTGCTACATTTTTGTTTTTTGTACTTTGGTTTTAGGTTTGGACACTAGGGTTGGGAGATAATGACTAAATAGATCATTCCAGACTGTAAATACGATGTCCTTATTTATAACATAGTCACATTCTCATTAAATAATCTGAGTATGGCGAAAAAAACGAGGCTTGGTTAATTCATTTAGACCTGTTGATACAGCCTAACTGATCAAACTGCACAGTTTTGATTAGTAAAGTTCAAAAATACTATCGTCTTGCATATTACGGTATACCGTCTGGCTCTTCACGATTTTTCGTCGATAGTAAAATATCACGATAGTTGATTTAATAATATATATTGGCCCACCCCTATCGGACACCCCATGAATGATCGAAGGTAATTCCACCAACCAGCCCAAAAAAATCTAGAGCAGGGAATCTACAAATATGAATCAACAATAAAGATATGGACTGGAGTAAAGGAGCTTCACCGTCATATTCGTAGTCCCAGCTGGGCTTCTGAATGGAGTCGCTGTCGGAGACCGAGTTGGAGGGCGGCGGCGGAGGCAGGTTGGGCGCCACGCTGCACACGGCCACAGTCTTGCGGTGTCCGTGCATCGTGTCCGGGTTGAACGTGCTGAACTCGGGGTGCTCGGGGATGGCCGAGCCCTCGAACGAGTTGCGGTCCAGGTTGTTGCGTGAGTCGCTGGGGATGCTGGGGGTGTACGAGCTGGGCCGAACAGGCACCTGCGGCGGAATGTCAGAGTAAATGTTCTTACAAAGCTTTGCGTCAAAGTAGTGCCCCTGGAGGAAGGGGTGCGGCGCTCCTAAGCCTCCCGGGCTGCGCTTGTCGTCGTTAGACTTGGACTTTCTTCGGCACGCCCTCTTGCGGATGACCACGAAGAGGACGACCAGGAGGAAAATGGAGGCCACAAAGACGACAATACCGATGACTTCTTCAAGACCGATGTTCCAGGAGGTGGAGACGAACTCGTTGCGGACCTCGGAGCGGAGTTCGCATAGCCGCCCGACGTTGCCCAGGGAGCAGTTGCAGGAGTACGAGCCGTAGGTGTTCTGGCATTGGCCGCCGTTTGAGCACGGGTTCTTCAGGCACTCGTCCACATCACTGAGGCACCTGCACCGCGACAAAGGACGGGAGGATTAGAAGAGAGTAGCACATTAACGGTAAAAGATAGTAGTTTGGAAAATCTACTACTGGAAAAACTAGCTTAGCTTTGAGAAGTAAGCAAAACTTACCTGTCACCCTGGAATCCCTGTTCACACTCACAAACAGGACCATCCAGACTGTCAATGCACTTCCCACTGTTTTTACAGGGGTTGTCTGTGCAGTATGGCCCCACCTGGCACCTGTAGTGGAAAATAAATATTCAATACAGCAGCCTAGACCAAAGAGTAATGAGAAATAACAGTTTTATTTCCTGGCAGTCACCGATCAGATGCTTAATCCTAATATCTTAAATACTAAGAATCCAAAACATAGGTCATTTTATAGAGAATTTTCTACAGTTGAAGTCGAAAGTTTACATACACCTTAGCCAACTGCATTTAAACTCAGCTTTTCACAATTCCTGACATTTAATCCTTGTAAAAATGCCCCGTTGTCAGTGAGTTAGAATCACCAGTTTATTTTAAGAATGTGAAATGTCAGAATAATAGTTGAGAGAATGATTTATTTCAGCTTTAATTTCTTTAATCACATTCCCAGTGGGCCAGAAGTTTACATACACTCAATTAGTATTTGGTAGCATTGCCTTCAAATTGTTTAACTTGGGTCAAACGTTTCGGGTAGCCTTCCACAAGCTTCCCACAATAAATTGGGTGAATTGTGGCCCATTCCTCCTGACAGAGCTGGTGTAACTGAGTCAGGTTTGTAGGCCTCCTTGCTCAAAACACGCATTTTCAGTTCTGCCTACACATTTTCTATGGGATTGAGGTCAAGGCTTTCTGATGGCCACTCCAATACCTTGACTTTGTTGTCCTTAAGCCATTTTGCCACAACGTTGGAAGTATGCTTGGGGTCATTGTCCATTTGGAAGACCCCTTTGCAACCAAGCTTTAACTTATGTCTTCAGATGTTGCTTCAATATATCCATATAATTTTCTTTGCTCATGATGCCATCTATTTTGTGAAGTGCACCAGACCCTCCTGCAGCAAAGCACTCCCACAACATGATGCTGCCACCCCCATGCTTCACGGTTGGGATGGTGTTCTTCGGTTTGCAGGCCTCCCCCTTTTCCTCCAAACATAACGATGGTCCGTTCTATTTTTGTTTCATCAGACCAGAGGACATTTCTCCAAAAAGTGCAGATGCAAACCGTAGTCTGTCTTTTTTTGGAGCAGCGGCTTCTTCCGTGCTGAGCGGACTTTTCAGTTTAGCACTTGTTTTACTGTGGATAAAAATACTTTAGTACCTGTTTCCTCCAGAATCATCACAAGGTCCTTTGCTGTTGTTCTGGGACAGATTAGCACATTTCGAACCAAAGTACGGTCATCTCTATAAGACAGAATGCGTCTCCTTCCTGAGCAGTATGATGGCTGCGTGGCCGCATGGTGTTTACCTTGCATACTATTGTTTGTATAGATGAACGTGGTACCTTCAGGTGTTTGGAAATTGCTCCCAAGGATGAACCAGACTTGTGGGGGTCTACATTCTGTTTCTGAGGTCTTGGCTGATTTCTTTCGATTTTCCCATGATGTCAAGCAAAGAGGCACTGAGTTTGAAGGTAAGGCCTTGAAATACATCCACAGGTACACCTCCAATTAACTCAAATGATGTCAATTAGCCCATCAGAAGTTTCTAAAGCAATGACATCATTTTCTGGAATTTTCCAAACTGTTTAAAGGCAGTCAACTTAGTGAATGTAAACTTCTGACCCACTGGAATTGTGATACAGTGAATTATAAGTGAAATAATCTGTCTGTAAACAATTGTTGGAAAAATTACTTGTGTCATGCACAAAGTAGATGTCCTAACCGACTTACTAAAACTATAGTTTGTTAACAAGAAATTTGTGGAGTGGTTGAAAAACGAGTTTTAATCATTCCAACCTAAGTGTATGTAAACGTCTGACTTCAACTGTGTGTGTGTTCTCATGTGATTTCAGTGCCGCGGAAATGCTCAATGCCGTTTCCTACAGATCAACTCCTCCGGTTTTCATCAACATGAGCTCAGGATCGATGTTCATTTCAGAGTGAGCTAACAGAGAGCTAACGTTTTACACTTGATGGAGAATACCGAGCCCTGGACATGAGCAAAAAACTATTACGGAATGATGGATTTGGGAACGCATATAAGCCGAGATAGTTTCCTCTACAGCACATGCCAAAACAGAATATATATATTTTTTAAAGATTTGATCCAAACATTGAAATTGGTAAGAGGGCATCATTTTCTTTTATACCATGTTTATAACAAGTAATAAATCATTATATCTGTCAGCTTTAACCAGCACTATTTTAGCAAAAGTTTGGAAAAATGTCTCGTCTGAGCTCCCGAATCTATAATTCAACTTGAACCCTTAAACAGTCACGATGGAAATAAAAGTATCATATCTATGACTGAGACAGATCCATACCGTTGTCCTGAGTACTGCCCTCTGCACTGGCAGTAGAGGTCGTCGCCGCGCGGAACGCAGGTTCCCCCGTACAGGCAGGGGTTGGAGGCACATGGGCTGATGCCAATCTCACAGTGAGTACCCATGAACGAAGCCTTGCACTTACAGAAGTAACCTGGGGAAATAGCAGAGTAGGCATAAGAAAAAAATGTAGGGCATTTCTATTGTAGTTCTAAGGTCATTTCTTGATGTCTGTGTTCACAGGGCTCCTGGGGAGAAATATAATTGGTCTTTGTGTTGATTAGAATAGAGGCGCTGGACAGACTGAGGGATACAGATTGTGGGGTTAAACGGGTTTGGCTTGAGGACTGAAGATTACAGCTGTATACTTTAACTTTGGGTTTCAGAAACACACATTTGGATGATAAAGTAATTATTATCTTTAAATAATCCAACGTTGAGGATTATAAGCAGGCTAGGTTGAGCAGCATAACTAAGCGACTTGAATAAACACGACACCAGGCGACAAAAACCACAACGGGAGCCCCGTACCTCCGTTGGCCAGTGAGGAGCAGCTGCCCCCGTTGTTACAGGGGTTGCTGGAGCAGCCCTCGGCGGCGGGCGCCAGCACGCACCCGGGCGCCACGTCCACCACGTCCTCCAGCACGGCGTGGGCGCCACGCGCCTTGGTGTTTAACGGCAATTCTTGGCCGTTGAGCACGATGGCTTCCACGCAGCCTCGGAGACCATTGGTGACGGGCAAGCTGCGACCGTGGCGCCCAGCGGTGGAGGAGGCGTGCTGGCGCACGTGCCCGCCGAAGTAGACGCTGTTGTCCAGGTTGAGTGTGCGCAGAGTACCGGGCGCTGTGCCTGAGGCGGCGTGCACGCGGTCCAGGACTAGCTTGGCGTAGTTGCCATCCACCTCAAGGGTGACCGTGTGCCAGTCGCCGTCGTTGACCTGGGTGCTGTGAACAGAGACAATTCCCGGGCCGCTTCCGCAGTCAAACTTGTACTGTAGGCGGCCATTCACAATCTGACAGAAGGAGAAGGGGAGAGAGAGAGAGAGAGAGAGAGAGAGAGAGAGAGAGAGAGGAGAGTTAGGCCCCGTCCAGATTGAACAGTTAGTCTCTACCCACCATAGTAACTTCTGTAGATCTAACCAGACTGGATAAATATAAGCAATATGACTAAATGTTCACCTAGCCACGGTGGGGCTACCATAATTAAGCAATAAGGGCACGAGGGGGTGTGTGGTATATGACCCATAATGTGAACGTTAAATTGGAAGTTCCACGAAGAGCACAATCTGGTACCATTGACTACTGTACAGTTTACACGCACAGCTATTTAACACTAGATTACTACTATTCGCAGTATCTAGTCTAGAGGTGCGGCATTTCTACAGTCGACCTGGGCCGCTCTGGCAGGGCAGAATTTTGACACACTGACTTGTTGGAATGGTGGCATCCTATGACGGTGCCACGTTGAAAGTGACTGAGCTCTGCAGTCAGGCCATTCTACTGCCAATGTTTGTCTGCGGAGATTGCATGGCAGTGTGCTCGATTTTATACACCAGCAACGGGTATGACTGAAACAGCCGAATCCACTCATTTGAAGGGCTGTCCACATACTTTTGCACATATAGCACATCTCACAGTATGACATTATGTCTTGTGATATTCAGGCTAACTCCTTTGGAGCCCTAGTCCGTGTCCCAAATGGCACCCTATTCCCTGTATAGTGCACTACTTTTCACCAGAGCCCTATATGGGCCCTGCTCAAAAGTAGTGCACTATATAGGGAATAGCTGATCCTCTGGCAACCAGACAGTACCACAGAGAGGAATGTGTGAGAAAGTGCTTTCCGCTTCCCTCCCAGCATTCCCTTCAAATAGCACGGCTGTGTGTTGCTTTACATGCAGCCCACCACCGCATTCCCAGAGCCCTTTCACGTGAGGATGAAAAATGGCCGACTAAGACCAACAGCACACAGCGGGGTGGCCCCCGAGGGCAGGTCCTGGCAGCTAGCGCTTATCGGCCCGTTTCCTACACAGGATAACATGGGCTAATACGAGGATTGGGCATGAGACTGGGAGCTGGAGCAGCAGACTCAGAATAAATAGGACAGTACCCACAGCACAGACGAGAAAGGGGTTTGTTTACAGCGATTTCATGCCCAAGCCGGGGGGGGACTATGGTGGACTTGAAATGGAGTGGGAAGGAGATCTTGTATCATCTGTAGCTAGCAGCTAGAATCTGGCGCCTTTCTCGCATGGATACGACGCACCCTGTGTTTGACCTTTGACCCACCTCCAGGATGCTGTAGTCGGTGCCCTTGGCGTACATGACGGTAGCGTGGCTGGAGTAGGTCCTCAGCCTAAGGGACAGCTTCATCTCCTCCTTATTCTCATTCTCCATCAAACGGTACTTCACATAGCCCATGCCGCTGAACGTCAGGGACTGGCCATCTGAGAGGGGAGGAGGGGGAGGGATAAAGAGAGGTAAGGATAAGTATGCGGGGGAGAGAGATAGAGGAGGGAGAGACTGATAACTAGGCAGTGAGTACAGAGACCAAACAAATAGTAGGTTCAGAGAGAGGGAGAGAGAGAGAGAGAGAGAGAGAGAGAGAGAGAGAGAGATCGAGGGAGATCGGGAGAGAGAGCGAGGGAAAGAGAGAGAGTCAGACAGGATGAGAGGTGAGTCTGGTCTTACCGGAGCACTTGCCCTGCTTGCCACCATCTGGACACACACAGCTATACCTGGCCTCCTTCCGGTCTGCCACACACTCCATGCCCTCTGGACAGGGGTTGGCATCACACAGCTTGTTCACCGTGGGGCATTTGCCACCTGGAACAACAACGCGAGCCAAGATGAAGTCAGGATGGCATGGGGTCAGGGGTGTGGTGGTTTAGGTGTGTCTGTGTGTGATGGGGCGGGAGGGGTAAAGGTATGTGTGTTTTGCGTGTGTGTGTGTGTGTGTGTGTGTCTGTTTATGCACAGCTATGCCTATGTGTGTGTGTTTGTGTGTGTGCGTTTAGGCCTATGTACATCTCTGTGTGTGTGTGTGTCTGTCAGTACCTTCACATTGACAGGTAGCCGTGCGCTGGTGTCGTGGCGTGACGAAGCTGAGGCGGGCCGTGCTATAGGTGGACATGGCGGTCCTGTCCAGGCTGATGACCTCGTCGCAGAAGCTCAGCGGGCAGTCCACGCCGGCGCACAGCTTCTTGACCACGCGCACGATGCGCACGCCCGTCATTTCCTCGATGACCGCCGCAGACGAGTTGAGCTTGCGGAAGAGCACCTGGAGGAGCAACGGGACAGACGTTAAAAAGACTGAACGGTCGACTTGAAGTCCTTCCACGGTTCATTTCAATGTAACTCAGGGGTAGTTACATTGAACCGGGGTAGCTCTTGCCGGGACTCTTGCCGGGACCAGCAACCGTCGACCCAAACCACGGCCTGTTCACCCCGCTATCATCCAGAAGGCGAGGTCAGTACAGGTGCATCAAAGCTGGGACCGAGAGACTGAAAAACAGCTTCTATCTCAAGGCCACCACTAACATTGAGTGGCTGCTGCCAACACACTGTCATTGACACTGACCCAACTCCAGCCATTTTAATAATGGGAAATTATGTAAATATATCACTAGCCACTTTAAACAATGCTACCTTATATAGTGTTACTTACCCTACATTATTCATCTCATATGCATATGTATATACTGTACTCTACATCATCGACTGCATCCTTATGTAACACATGTATCACTAGCCACTAACTATGACACTTTGTTTACTTTGTCTACACACTCATCTCATATGTATATACTGTACTCGGTACCATCTACTGTATGCTGCTCTGTACCATCACTCATTCATATATCCTTATGTACATATTCCTTATCCCCTTACACTGTGTATAAGACAGTAGTTTTGGAATTGTTAGTTAGATTACTTGTTGGTTATCACTGCATTGTCGGAACTAGAAGCACAAGCATTTCGCTACACTCGCATTAACATCTGCTAACCATGTGTATGTGACAAATAAAATTTGATTTGATTTGACCCTTTAGCGATTGCACCAAGAGATCTACTAAAGTTGCTAGATGTTATTTTGATGTGCACCGTCTAATGATCGCATTTTTGATTATTCTTCATGTTGAATTCTAGAGTTTTGATTCTATTTCAAAACTGTAAATACATTCCGTCATTTTCTGCGGTTGCCTGTCTTCTTTTCTTACTTTTATGTTCGTAGATGAAAGACAGCCATTTTAAAAAGCTATTTATACATAGTTTACCATATTATATGTTAGGAGAAAGCTAATATCACTATCATCATGATTACAAGCATTATATTGCCTTATATTATTAGATATGTTTTTATTAATCCGTATTATAAACCTCAGTGGCTCGTGAAACAAAGTCACTATCGTTGCTACATATTGATAAAGTGCTTTTCTAGAATCAGTTTTGCCTTTCAGATCGCTATTAACAGGACTGATCTGGACAGGGGGAGGAGCTGATCCTAGATCAGCACTCCTACTCGGAGATGTTTTTTTGTGAAGGAGCCGTGGTCATGGTTCTTACCTCCTGTGGCTGGTAGGGACTCCCAGACTTCTCCAGAGCCAGTAGAACATCCAGGTCTCCTGTCCCCTGCTCCGAGGGCTGCAGACTAACCAGTTGCACCTCGCTGCGTCTCACCCCCGCTATGTTCCTCAGCGCCCGCTGGAACGTACGCCAGTAGTCGCCGATGAACTCCTCGGGGGCGATGGCGGCGAAGCGCACGGCGATGGAGTTGTCCAGCGCCTGGCGGGTCGCCTGGCGCACGTGCACGTTCACGTCGGCCGTTGCCGAAAAGCGGCCGTCGGTGACGGTGACGTTGAGCGGGTAGTGGCCCACGTCGAGTGGGCGCTGGGCGATGACTTTGCCGTCCGCGGCGGAGACGGCGAACAGAGCGTCTTCGCCGTTATCCGAGGACGATGAAGGTGCGAGACTGTACGTTAGCGTGTCGTAAATGTCCTGGTCCGTGGCGTGGATTTTGCCGAGCACGCCGCCGGGGTACTCCTCGCCGGCGACAGAGATGTAAATGTCCAGCGGGAAGACGGCGGGCGGGTAGACACTCTCGTCGATGACCCGGATGCTGATGTAGGCCGTGGAGAGGAGCTGGGGCTTGCCGCTGTCGGCCACCTGGAGGAGGGAGAAAAGGGAGAGGGATGAGTCACACTGCGTCTGTTGCAAAAGAGAGAGAGACCCAAATTGTGCGGTGACCCAACTAAAAGCTTCCATGTGATTCTCAAAAACTCACACTAGGACTTAGGCCCGGTTAGAAAACGTCTCCGAAACCAAAGACACAACTCACCCATTTGACCGTTTCCATTCATTCAAGTTAACTAACGCATCATTTCTAACAACGGATGAGCCCAAATAACTGCCACCATTTTAACGTTAACGCAGCCTGACCCAACTCTCACTCCGCAATCCCCACATCGCCTAAACACGGGCAACAGCATAACTACACTAGACCGAGGATTGACCATCACTCCTCCAGGCGCACGGCAGTGTGCTTGTTTACTATAAGACATCATAGCCACATCGTTAACTTATCTTCCAAGGCAGGTTAGGAGAATGTCCAGATGACAGAGTACAGCAACAACAAAAAACAAGACAAAACGTTGAAAGTGCTCCATATCTCTTTGCCATTCAAATCGCCGTGTGGCTGTACGCAGCTCCACTTTCCCACGCTAGAGGGAGCTTACGCTCTTCCATTCTCCTGGGGCTGAACCTGCTCGTCCACCGACACCCAGGTCCAAAAGGACTGCCTGCAGAACGGCTGAAGGGCCCACTTGGCTCAGACGAATAAACACCCGACCTGAATTTGAAAGGGCGTTTACGCGTCCAGAGGCGCCGCGGCATTTCGAGTCCGTCCCGAGAATGACATCGCCAAACCCCACAGGACAAAAACGGAATCGCGAGTGTTCAGGAGGATTGCCAAACGTTAAAGAGAGAAATACACCGTGTAGAACAGATAGAATTGTACGTCAGGCAGAGTAGGGGGAAAACGTCTCGGCTCTATTCCATCTATTTCTATCTGCAGCGTTCCGAACGTCAGTCAGAGTCGAGGAATCGCACTTCGTTCTCATCCGCCTACCCCTTTTCTCCTCGGGGAGAGAGAGAGGGCAGTAGTTCACCGACTGGCAACACGCGTGCTGGCTGCAGAGCTCTCCACTATGCCTCTCATGTGAGACATTCTGCCTTGACTTTTTTTTAAATGCATGGTGATTATTTTGATTTGATGCTATAGATCTTGTCATCATTATGATGTCTCTAAGAGAGGTTTATCACAGTGGGCAGCTGCAGAGGGTGAAAAAGAGAGGTAAGTATAATTATTATGTAGGGGTAGAGGGGCTGGAGAGAGAAAGAGAGCAAGAAAGAGAAATACAGAGAGAGAGAGAGATACAGACATACAGAGAGCGAGAGAGAGAGATACACAGAGAGTGAAAGAGAAATACAGAGAGAGAGAGAGTGAGAGAGTGAAAGAGGGATACAGAGAGATACAGACATACAGAGCGAGAGAGAGAGATACAGAGCGAGAGAGAGAGATACAGAGAGAGAGAGAAACAGAAGGAAACAGTAATAGAAGGAGAGAAACAGAAGGAAACAGTAATAGAAGGAGAGAAACAGAAGGAAACAGTAATAGAAGGAGAGAAAGTGTCCAACCAACACCATGCCTCGCCTCTCCATACGCTCCCACAGTACCTGGATATTCAGCAGGTAGTTCTCCTTGGTTTTCCTCTTCAGCTCTTCCACCACCAACAGCGCCCCCTGTTGGTTCACCTCGAACACACCGCCCTCATTGCCGTCAATAATGGCGAAGACAAATGGCGGCCCATTGTGCGTGGCGTCCCGGTCAGTCACAATGAGCTGGACAACCGTGGTCCCCATTGGACGATTCTCCTGCGGGAAAAGGAAGTGGTTGAGACTTACAATTCAGGAGGTACTGTAGGCAGTAACGAATGCTTGCTACGTTTTTAGGTGTGTGAGAGAGCTGGAGAGGGGATTTTATGTGGGAATCAATCTTGTGAAGCAATCGTTTTCTTCCTCGAAGGCTAAGCGATGTGTGTGCACAGATACCAAATCCCTGTATCAGGTTTTAGAGTTTCTCCGAAATGACGTTTCTGGTTTTCACTGTCGGCTCATCAAAAGTAAAGACAGAGATACCTGACGGTGCATCAACTATCCTTATTTGCCCAATCTGTCCCTCCACTCGTCTCTCCCTTCCTCCCTGATACAAAAAAATACATGTAGCTTTCCTCC